>NC_091437.1:59621611-59662128 GCF_964237555.1 Oryctolagus cuniculus | reverse complement strand
AGTGTTTGCACCCCTGCCACCACGTGAGAGACCCTGCCAGAGTTCTGGCTCCTGGCTTCAACTTGGCCCAGACTTGGCTTTTGCAGCCATTTGGGGAGCTAACCAACAAACAGATGGAAGATTCTCTCTCTCTCTCTCTCTCTCTCTCTCTCTCTCTCTCTCACTATGCCTTTCAAATAATCATCTTAAAAAAGATGCCCATGCATCAGAGTGCCAGAGTTGGCTTCCTGGCTTTGGCTCTTGACTCCAGCGTCCTGGCTAATGAAGAGACCCTGGGAGGCAGTGGTGACAGCTTTAGCAGTTGGGTCCCTGCTGCCATTCACTTGGGAGACCCAGAATGAGTTCCCAGTTCCTGGCTTTGGACCCAGCCTAGCCCCAGACATTGTGGGCATTCAGACACTGAACCAGGAGGTGGAGCTCTTGCTCAAAAAACAAAACAACAACAACAAAAAACCACTCTGGAAAATGTATGACAACTGCATGGGTTTCAATATTTTTTGCATCAAAATAAATTTCTTTATTTCTACAAGCTTTTTGAAGTGTCCTCATATGCACTTTAAAATTTTGACACATACAAGCCAATTGCGTTTCATAGGGGTTATATCAATTTACACTCCCTCCTGCAACACAGTACAAATGCCTGCTTCCCATGGCCTCACCAGCACAGTGCATTAACAAACACTGGGATTTTTGCCAATCTGGGTAGATGAAAACTGCCTTCTTTCATTTTGCATTTTTCTCACGATGCATGACACTGAGGATTGCTTCTGTTTCAGAGCCATATGTATTTACTTCTCTCATTTCTCTGTTGGGTTGCAGGTCTTCTTCATATCAGCTTCCAGGAGCTCTTTATGTGTTAGGAGGATTAGTCCTTTGAGATGAGTTGCAAAGCTTTATTATTATTATTATTTGACAGATAGAGTTAGACAGTAAGAGAGAGAAAGACAGAGAGAAAGGTCTTCCTTCTGTTGGTTCACCCCTCAAATGGCCGCCTTGGCTGGAGCTACGCAGATCTGAAGCCAGGAGCCAGGTGCTTCTTCCTGGTCTCCCACGCTGGTGCAGGAGCCCAAGGACTTGGGCCATCCTCCACTGCCCTCCCGGGCCACAGTAGAGAGCTGGACTGGAAGAGGAGCAACCGGGACTAGAACCCGGTGCCCTTATGGGATGCTGGTGCCACAGGTGGAGGATTAACTAAGTGAGCCATGGCGCCGGCCCCAAGTAGCAAAGCTTTTTAAAGTCTATAGTTCTACTTTGACATGTTTCTGACAGAATTGGTCAATCTTCATTTATGACTTCTAGATTTTGAATCCCAGTTAGAATGGCCTTTCCTTCTAGTATTTTTTTAAATTAATTAATTTATCTGAAAGGAGAGAGAGGGAGAGACAGATCTTCCACTCACTGGTTCACCCCCCAAATGGTCTTAAAGGCCAGGGCTGAGCCAGGCTGAGGTCAGGAGCCAGGAGCTTCCTCCAGGTTTCCCATGTGTGCGCAGGGGCTTTCCCAGGTGCATCAGCAGTGAGCTGGATCCAAAATGGGACAGCCAGGACATGAACCAGCGCCCATATGGGATGCTGGCATCACAGGAAGTGGCTTAATTTGTTATGCCATAATGCCAGTCCCTCATAAAAGACATTTTTTTATGTTGTTTTTAGACCTTTATCTACTTTGAAATATATGTTGTCTTATGGTGAGAGATTTAGAGCCAACTTTATTTTTTCCAGGTTACTCAGTTATTCTAACACTGGGCGCTGAAGTGTCCCTCTTTTTCTCACTGGTTCTTGATACATTTACCATAACAAAATGACAGATATTTCTAGACTTTCAAGTCTGCTTCCACCTATTATTTTTCCCCATATAAAGTTTTAATTTTTTAAGAAAATCCTCTTGGGAAAAAATCTTTTTGGTATGTTTTATCAGGATATTACATTTTTAATTCAGAACTGGTAGCTTTATGTTGACAACTACTGAGTACTTGAAATATCTTTCCATTTGTTCAAGTTCTGTTCTGTGTCCTTCATAGTATTTCATTATTTAAAAAATATTTATTTGAAAGGCAAAGCAACAAAGGGAAAGACAGAGAGGGAGATCTTACATCTGCTGGTCCACTCTTCAAATGACGGCAACAGCCAGGACTGGGCCAGGATGAAGCCAGGAGCCAGGAACTCCATCCTGATCTCCCGTGTGCATAGCAGGGGCCCAAATACTTGGGCCATCTTCAGCTGCCTCCCCAGACACATTAGTAAGAAGCCAGATCAGAAGCATGCAGTAGATGCCAGCATCCCAAGATGAAGCTTAACCAGCTGTACCACAACACCCACTCTAGAAGACATCTTTGAGGGACAGTTGTGCCATCTGGCAATCCACACATCCAGGCCTCAATTACTCCCAGCCCTGTTCTTCTCCCCCTCCTTTACATTGATTCTAAGGCCAGCTTTCACTTACTACATATACTAGTTTTGACTTTAGTTCTTTTTTGGTTTTCAGACTCTAAGCCCATTATTTCCCTCCTACACAGACATCCTTCCAAATACCACCAGCGACTTGGCCTGGTCCCTTTGAGATGGGCACAGATTGTCCCTGGAATGCAGCAAGCCATATGGATTTTAAATTGGGACTCCCTATCATACAAACTGGGGCTCAGCCTTGTCTCCCCTCATTTGAGTCTGACTCCTTGGTAAAATGGACATTACCTCTGGTCTCATTGGGCCCTTAAGAGTAGCAGCTGAGGTGTAACATGCAAGCACCCAGCAGGGACTTATGGAATATCACCCCAGCCCCCTGAGACTTCCTAAAACCTTTCAAATCTGAACCTTCTAGTGGGATATTGAGGCATTTCCTTTTTATTTTTTTTTTCTTTCAGATTTTCATGGTACTATGGCTAAAGAGCTCACCTGGTTTCAAACTATTGCTGATAAAGAAGGACAGTTAAATATTTTTTTTTTTTGACAGGCAGAGTGGACAGTGAGAGAGAGAGAGAGAGAGAGAGACAGAGAGGAAGATCTTCCTTTTGCCATTGGTTCACCCTCCAATGGCCGCCACGGCCAGCACACTGCAGCCGGCGCATTGTGCTGATCCGAAGCCAGGAGCCAGGTGATTTTCCTGGTCTCCCATGCGGGTGCAGGGCCCAACGACTTGGGCCATCCTCCACTACACTCCCGTGCCATAGCAGAGAGCTGGCCTGGAAGAGGGGCAACCGGGACAGAATCCAATGCCCCGACTGGGACTAGAACCCGGTGTGCCGGCACCGCAAGGTGGAGGATTAGCCTATTGAGCCATGGCAATAGCCTAAATAAACATTAACCACTGTTGGTGTAGAGGGACATTTAAATGACTCATCTAACTGGATGCTACTTAAAAAACAAGAAATTTAGTTCCCTAGGACTATATTGATCTGGTGCACCCAGCTCCTCAGAGTACCCAGGACCGGGACAGAGACTGCTGGGAGGAGAGGTCTTGAGAGACCACGGCCTGAAAGAGAACCACTCTATGGGAGGAAGGCATGTCTACTTTGCTTCCTCATGGTTCCAACGACCTTCAAATAAAGGAGTTCCCTTCAGCGGTCCAGCATGTCAAGGACACAAGTCTGTCATTTCTTCTCTACCATTTCCTCCCCAAGATATGGTACTTGTGTCCTTGAAAACCCTTCAGTGATAATGTATTCGGAGCCCTGCGCGTATCTCAGACATCTCTTGTGTCACGTGCTGCCCACCTCAGCCAACCGTGGGTTCCTGGAGGTTGCATTAGTCTCTCTATAGCCCAGTACACAGAACAAGTCCTGGCAGAGTAAGTGCTCAACAGTTTGTTGGCTGAAGAACACATAACTCCTACAGTGGCCTTCGCACAGATCCTCTGACTTAAGGCTCGAACGAAACGCTCAGCCTAGCCTGGAAACTTAAATGAATGATTAAACATACAACACAAATAAATGTTCCAATCACGAGAGACCCAAAATATTTTATTTCCCCTGGAGAAGTTACTTGCCCAAAAAATCAAGAAGAGGTAAGTATAAACTATGCTTTAAATTTTGAAGAATACAAATGCATATATCAACAAACAATTCCACGAAATAGCTAAGTTTCACTGAAATACTAGAAAATCTACCTAAAGCATCAAAAAAAAAAATCAACTTTCTGTATAGCACCAAGAAAGGGGCAACACGGTCCAAAGATCACTACTTTGTAGTTTGGGACCTCTTTGGACTAGGTGGTCTTGCAGAGTGGATGGTTACAGTGTTAAGCAATAGAAAGGCAGAGAAAGGAAAAGCGAAAACATGAGGCAAACAATTCAAAACCTTTTCATCTTTTTTTATTTTAAATTACAAAGGATGTCGCATACACTGATGAATCTGTATCTGACTAGAAGTGTTGAGGGGTTGGAAGGTGACAGAAACAAAGGCAACATTTGCATTGCCTTTTCTGAAATGAAAAACTGCACAACTATTAACCAACATTTAATAGAATAATTTTTAAACAGCTCATGCATCAACAAGATAAAATTCTTTCTAGACAAGAGACAAGACTGAATCCAATAAAAAGTGTCATAGCTCCAGTTGGAGAGGGAGGAAAAAACCAAAACTACAGAATATTTATGACAGCATTACAAACAGGATCCTATGCAACTATGCAAAAGAGGTTGCCACATTGTATGAACAAATGCTTTGAATTCTTGCCCTTCCGCTCTTCTCTTGTGACTTCTGTGCTGTCAGCCCTAGTATCACTGCTAACCATAAATGCTAAGCTATAGGACAAATCCTAGGGAAAGAAGGTATTTTTTTAAAAAAGCAGGTGAGTGGAATACAGTGTCATAAAAATGTTGTGGAAAGGCAGATACAGTACACACAAACATTTCTGTTATTTGGTTCTGAAAAAAACAAAGGGTGAAGGGCAAGACATAGTAATCAGTCTTGCTCACATTCACCCAGAATTGAATTAACTACACCATTGTGTTTACACTGTTATTATGAAAGAGGCAAACCTAGTTCACCCAAACTTGGCACACTGAAATACCCAACTTTGATGTTCTTCACCAGTCACCAAGTCTTCAATTCCAAAATAGTATTTGGAAGTAGTTTTAAGGTTCTGTTCCCTCACTACTACCTCTAAATCTCTCTTTTCTGAACAAAAATGGAAATTTGGCATAGTTCAGTTCCTAGATGTAATTTCTACAATTTCAGTCAGTTTACTAAGCATGAGGACTATGCTTGAACACATAATCCCACATGTCTATGGAAGTGTTCGACTTTCAGTAGTACATTTTCATCATCTTTCCCCAGCAAACTTATTCCTTAAAACGAAACAACCATTCCTACAGTTGACATTCATTGTTACATCCCAATGTGTTTGAAATATTAAAAAAACATGGAGTCATCTTCTCATAATGCCCTTATTAAGATTACAAAGATTACAAAAGAATCCACAAGTATTACGGCACTGTGTGAAACTTATTTGTCATGATCCAAGGGAAGAACAAGACCGCAGTTCTGTGCAAAGTTGTGGAAATGGCCTCAGTTCCATGGGAAATGGTATTCCACAACAGACTTCACCAGAAGGATACTTGAAACCTTTTACTTTAACACTGAAAGCATAATTCAATGCGTTCTCAAAATTCAAGTTTCAAGATTTGGAGAGATGCTAACATTCTGTTACATAATTAACTAGAAAATACTTGAACAGAATTTTAGGAAGACTATATAAAGAAAGGGAACATAAGTTTTTGTTAATTCCTGCTGAAGGCAACTTTAATTCATTTCTTAGAAAGTTAACTAAATCTTAGCAGCTAAAATATTTTTAAATGTATGGAATAAAGAAAAGCACATCCATTCTTGACATTTTGGTGAATAAACTAACAGCTTTATTAGTGAAGGCAAACATCAGATAATTGTATGAATATTATATATAAAAAAGATTCAAACTAACAGCATTGTATTTCAAAAGTACTGTACTTCTGTTTCTTTTAAAGAGACTTGTCAACTGTTTTATAAAACAAACAAAATGGGTACTCTTCTCCTAAAAAAATCTGGAAAAATGAAAGTCAATTTCAAGCTGATGAACTGAACACACCTTTCTTTAAATGCAGACTATTGCTAAGAAGCAAATAAAGTCAAGCATCAGAAAGAAGATGTATGACAAATTCATGAAAGCCAGAGGAAAGGGATGTAGTAAAATTACTGCTAATCTCTCCCTCTCACAGTCAAAGACCATTCAAAAGTGGTCTTTCATACAAATATAAAATAACTATAAAGAGAGGGAATTTGAAACCATACCCATCTGAAATCCTTCATGATGCTTTTGCAATAGCTCTGATTCTCTTACATCAAAAAGGTCAAAGTTAAAGATTTAGGAAGTGGAAGGGAATGAAGACGTTTAGTTTTAAATGTACAAGTAAGGCACAATATAAAGCCACATCATAATCTGTCATGAAGGATAGAGGAAAGGACAAGAATCATACATGGTACAGTAGAACAAGCAATCGTAGTGACTGAAAAAGTGTGGCACCCAATTCAAAACTCAGACAAGATCTTAACAAGAGCAACTGGACAGCATGCTTTCATATGGAGACAAGCTCTATAAAGAATCCAGTGTATCTGAAACTAGGAAGTTTTTTTTGTTTTTTAAATCATAGTAGTACTAGAGTCAAAGTTTATAATTGCTTTTGGAACAATGGATTTAGTTGAGGTGAATTCACAATGCCTTCACTTAGAAGATTCTGGACTTCTTATGAGCTATCTGTATACCATGTATGAACACAGAAAACCTTTAGAGAGCTTTTCTCTAATGATCTTCACCCAAAAATACATGCCACAATTTTCAAAAACAGAACATGTACAACTGTTGGGGTTTTTACATTACCTTGTAAGATTTGTTTGTGTGACACACTAAACGTATATATTTTAATGACAATAGAGGAAGCAGATTATTACTGGCATTAAAGTACAACCATTTCTAGACGGTTTTAAATGCCACAGAGTCCCCTGGTTAAAATGTAAAGCTGCACAGCTTGCCTATGTCATCTTTATGATAAAGTTAAAACAGCAAGAGGCTTTAACTTTCACTCTACATTTTACTGCCAGGTTTTTATTTAGATCAAGTATCGCTGCAGCATTCTGACCAGCCCAGATTTAGCAGCAAATGGCAGGAATCATATAAAATGCAATTTTTTTTAACAAAGTGCTTTTCTAAGATATACATATATATATAAATAGGTACAAAATAAAGTGTCAACATTAAAAAGCTCAACTATTTAAAAGCTTTTAACTATTTAACTTAAGTAGTACATATAAAACACTGAAATGCAAGGATATGGAATCTACTAAACAGATTCAAAGTCTTTTTGTTTGTTTGTTTGTTTTTTGAAATGCAAGACCAAAAAATCAAATTCTGGTTTGCAGACAGGAAAAAAGTATCAAAAACCAGAACTCCTAACAGAGCAGCTAGAAAGGGGCAATTTTATAAACCTCATCAGCTGAATTTCTATCATGAAGCAATTTTCACCTGATTGCAAAACTGCCACATTTTGGAATACTTTTCAAATTACCAGACACACTCTGTCAAGACTTCACATACTTCCAAGTTGCAAACCTGTGCTTTGCCTTGTCTCACCTAAAAAGGAAAAACTTTAAACAATGAACTTCCATTTTAAACCATCAGATTTGAGCTTATTCCTTGTTTAGCGTGAATGCACTAGCAGGTACATTTCCACCAAACACACAGGAAAATCTTGTGCATCACAGTTCAGCTAAGGTGTTAAGACAAAATCCTTCTCAGACTTCCTTTTCCATGATGTCAAGAAGCAAGTTAGCAACACTGCTGGGTTACGGTGTGTTCTAGAATCAAACCTTCATAAGCTATAGCTTCATGTACTATGACTTACAAGTGAGGAAGAGGGGGAGAAGAAAGAAAAAGACATGGAAGCATACTATATGGACAAAGTATAATTAGAGAATAAATTCTAAAGAGGGGAGTAGAGGAAGAGATTTTCCCAGCAGCTAGGTCTGAAATTTTTGGTATTGTTTTGTTAGATATATTTGTTTTTTCTTTTAGTATTTAAGCCACCAGTTTTCAGAGTTTGAAGCACAGATTTGAGAATAACACAGTAAGAGAGACAGATGGAAAAAACCTGTGGGAAAGATTTATAATGCTGCCTTGACATAAGAAATCTCTCAAGAGGTAAAGCTTGAAAAAGCTTGAACAGTTAAAACACTGACTAATTAAGCTGTTTTATGTGAGCAAAAGAGAGCACCTAAAAACTAAATGTGTTAATGTTTCTCAAATTCTAGAAACTATAGAAGAATAAGTCACATGTAAGTTTGAAGAAGCTAGTCTGAAAATACCTGTACAAAAATATAAAAATCTATAAATTTTTTTGTTTTTGTTTTAAGCTTGTGTTGATCTCTGAAAATATTACATGCACAATAATACATCAATTGGAAAAGTGGCAACTAAAGAATTAGATATTTTTAGCTTTTTTCTTTCTTTACATATATACATAATACAATAAAAATAATCTGTATTTTGGTTGTTTGGTGGAAGTATACTACAATAAGCTAAATAAACTTTAATTTTCAAAGTCAAAAACTATTTTACCAATAGCTTACTAAAATGAAATATATTAAAATTTCCTACAATAAGTGCAGAAATAAAAGACTTACAGACATCTAAATGGCCACCAACTTATCTACTATGGAAGCGACTAGAGGAACAGCAAAATAATATTTGTATGTATGGATGCTCCTTCTGTAGATAATTGGACCCAAACAGAAATAAAATTCACAGTTCAGTAAGATCCCTAACCCTGACCTTTTAATTTTTTCTTTTTTTCTCCTTTTTTCATACATTCATACAGTATCATGTAAGCTGTGCAAAACTTTACTTAGACTGGCAGTTTGCCATATCAGTTGCATTTGTCTTTGGTACAAAAAAATAAAACAATCGCAATAATGTGCAAGTATTTGTCTTCTTCCGGTCAAGTACCGAAATAGGAGTTTTCTAGAGCCATCTTTTTTTTTTCTTTTTTTTTTTTTTTTTGTTTTTTATACAATACACAGACTCTGTGGCATATATCTACATTTCAACATAGTCCTATGTACATTCAAAAAATTTGAAAAAGAGTTGGAACAAAAAAAAACATTTAAACCCCATAATTTTTCCATCTATATGTCTTATTTTTCCTCATTAGGGTTTTCATCATACAAAATATTACCAGTTTTATAGTTTCCCCAAAATACAAGGCACAAAGAATATGCTTTTTTCTTACTTGCACAGATGGTTTTATATATATATATATATTTATATATATCATATTGAGCTCTGAATGAACATCTAATATGGCACACAGTCATGAGTGTTGGGTGTGCCATGTACAAGTGAGATTAATGGTTGTGGAAAATTAGAACAAAAGCAGTAATTCTAAAACAATCTAAACTTCAAAAAAATGCTTCCTCAATTTTTTTGTGTGTGATTCAGAGCATAAACCTGCCACAATACTTGGCATTTATTAGCATAGTCACTCCCAAATGTTTTGCCTTAATAGATTTTTGCAATCTGGATCTAAACATTTACTTAAATAAGAGCTCCAATCCTGATGCCAGTAGCAGTTTTAACCACGGTTTATGCTCTGAAAATGCAATAATCAAGTATTTTGGATCATGCTTCACTTATGCTATTTAGTTTTTAAAACAATGTAACCTAATTGTAAATGTTTACATAATGCTAACTGACATGCAAAACAGAATGAAAATTTACAATGGATAACGTGACAAAAACAGACATTTCTGACCAGTGGTCCAATGAAGGTGATTACACTTTTGATGTTGGTATCCTTAGTCCTACAAGGCCTCCTGTGGGATTGCCTTCTGCAGTCTTCTCTAACACCTGGTTAACAAATTCTGAGGTTTGCCCAGCAACTGGGAGACCTGGAGAGAAAAAAAAAATAAAAGGCATACTTAGACACAGAAATGGAAAGGGGGAAAGGAAGCGAAGAAGTGGGAAATGTCTGAGGGTCAGGTGTAGCCCTCAGCTTGATACAGATCCCAAATGAATGTTCAGTTGTGTATTGTTCGCAGCACAGAAAAACATTCCATGCATCACATTATAGAATCCACAATTCTGGCCGGCGCCACGGCTCACTAGGCTAATCCTCTGCCTTGTGGCGCCGGCACGCCGAGTTCTAGTCCCAGTCAGGGCGCCAGATTCTGTCCCGGTTGCCCCTCTTCCAGGCCAGCTCTCTGCTGTGGCCAGGGAGTGCAGTGGAGGATGGCCCAAGTGCTTGGGCCCTGCACCCGCATGGGAGACCAGGATAAGTACCTGGCTCCTGCCATCGGATCAGCGCGGTGCGCCAGACGCAGCGGCCATTGGCGGGTGAACCAACGGCAAAGGAAGACCTTTCTCTCTGTCTCTCTCTCTCACTGTCCACTCTGCCTGTTAAAAAAAAAAAATCCACAATTCTAAGATTAGAAGAGTCAAGCAAAGAATAATTCATATCAGAAAGCTGAGCAGAGGACAAGTAGTTACAGCCCAAACCCAAACCCAACCCAAAGACAGATAGGCACTGCTTCCTAACCCAACCCAACATGTTTCCTTCCTCTCTTACTGCTCTAAACCTCGATAGGTGCCATAGGGGTGGCAGGAGGCTTACTCATGCAATTAGAAATACAGACCTGAAGGATGTTTTTAGTCATTTTTATAATTAATGGAGAAAAGTTATGCTCCCTTTCTTCATTTTAAAGAAAATGAATGAATAAGAAAATTAAAAGGAGAAAAAGTAGAAGCAGAAGTAGCATACAGGTTGATTTTCTCATCTTCCTCATCTTTTATAGCAATATCAAAATATACTTAAAATTAATAAATCACCTAGGCACAAGTATATTTATTTAAGTTTTAAGAAAAATAAAAAGGGTGAAAATAGAAACATTTATTTAATCATTTTTAATAGAAACAAGAAAAAGATACCTTAAAAAATACTGACCCCATCTTAACCATGTATAAGTTTGGCATGATTAACAATGGGACAAATTAATTTCATGTGCCTCCTGGCTGATGGAATGAGAGGAACGTAAGATGCATTCTATTTATTTATTTATTTATTTATTTATTTTATTTTTAAGGAATACAAATTTCCTAAGTACAACTTTAGGAATATAGTTATTCTTCCCACCATACTTGCCCTCCCACGCATACTCCCATCCCCTGTCCTCTTCCTCCTCCTTTCCAGTACCATTCTCCATTAAGATTCATTTTCAATTTACTTTGTACACAGAAGACCAACTCTATACTAAGTAAATATTTCAACAATTTGCACACACAAAAAACTGAGAACTAGTTTTACATTTAACTCTCATTATACAACTCATTGAGGACAGAGGTCCTGCATGGGGAGTTAGT
Source organism: Oryctolagus cuniculus (assembly GCF_964237555.1). Classification (NCBI taxonomy): domain Eukaryota; kingdom Metazoa; phylum Chordata; class Mammalia; order Lagomorpha; family Leporidae; genus Oryctolagus; species Oryctolagus cuniculus. Next base: position 59,650,750 of record NC_091437.1, on the reverse strand, counting down.
GCACAGTGACTCCTGTTGTTAATTTAACAATTAACACTCTTATATATGATGTCAATGACCACCTGAGGCTCTTGACATGAGCTGCCTAGGCTATGGAAGACTTTCGAATACACAAACTCTGTCAGTATTTAGACAACACCATAAGCAAAGTGGAAGTTCTCTCCTCCCTTTAGAGAAAAGTACATCCTCCTTTGATGGCTACTTCTTTCTGCTGGGTTCTCAATCACAGAGATCCTTTATGTAGAGGGATTTTTTTGCCACAGCGTCATCGCTTTACATGCCTAAAATGCTCTCACAGGCTTTTCAGCCAGACCAGGAAGTCTTAAGGGCTGATTCTGAGGTCAGAGTGTTACTTAAAGTGATTGTCATTCTATAAGTTTGCTGTGTGGACTGCTTCCCATGTTGGAACATTCTCTCCTTTTTAATTCTATCTATTATTATTACTAGACACTTGATGCTATTTATATGATCACTTTAACACTTAATCCTATCTATATGTTCACTTTAACATTTAATATGATCACCTTAACACTTAAGATGGCACCCAGCTTAATGGGATTTGGAGTCCCATGACAAGTTTTTAAGCTATCCCCTTAGAAGTAACTCTGTAGGAATGTATGCAGAACTGTACAGCATTACAGTTACAAACTTCCTCCTCCCTCTCTTATTCCCACTCTTATTTTTACTGAGATCCATCCTCAACTGACTTTATGCACATATGATTAACTCTATGTTAAGTAAAGAGCGCAACAAATAGTATGAAGAAAAAAAAAAAAAAAACAAAAACTCAAAACTGTTCCTTTACAGTCAAGACAAGTGCAGCTCAAGTCATAAGATGTATTCTTGCCAAAATATTTAACTACATCTAGTCATGAAGAAACAGACAAATCCAAATAATAAGACAGTTTACAACATCAACTACCTGAATATTTCATTAAAAAGTCTGGAGACTGATGTAGATTATAGGAGAAAAAGAAATGAAACTAAACGCAATGCGTGCTCTTCAACTTGATCACAAGCAAACAAAAAGGCTACAAGGGACATTAAAAGACAACTAGGGGAATTTTAAATAAGGATTCCACATATTAGATTTTTTTTTTTTTTGACAGGCAGAGTGAACAGTGAGAGAGAGAGACAGAGAGAAAAGTCTTCCTTTTGCCGTTGGTTCACCCTCCAATGGCCGCCACGGCTGGCGCGCTGCAGGTGGCACACCGCGCCGATCTGAAGGCAGGAGCCAGGTGCTTCTCCTGGTCTCCCATGGGGTGCAGGGCCCAAGCACTTGGGCCATCCTCCACTCCTGGGCCACAGCAGAGAGCTGGCCTGGAAGAGGGGCAACCGGGACAGAATCCATCGCCCCGACCGGGACTAGAACCCAGTGTGCCGGTGCCGCTAGGTGGAGGATTAGCCTATTGAGCCACGACACCGGCCCACATATTAGATTTTACACCAATGTGATAAACTTGGATGAAGGTCCTTGGTTGTAAGATACACATGCTGACACAGTTAGGGATGAAGAAATCACATTAACAAATTATCTTCAAATATCCCTCCCACAAATATCCACAGAAACAAAGCATTCAACAGAAAAACAAAGAAAATAAAAGATGAATCTGAAACACCTTGTTGGGAACCTTTCTAGCGTATACCCAGAGTACATGGATCCCCTCCACCACTATTAGTCTGGATATTAATTTCAGTATTCCTCAGTGCCCATAAAGACTTGGCCCCATGCTGGTGTTACTGGGAGAAGTGAAGACTTGATGGTGTTTGGGAGAGGAGGTCCTTAGGTCACTGGGCATGCTCTCAAGGTAGTCCTCATGAGAAGGCTGGTCATTTTAGCTGAGTTTGGCCTTGCTCTCTCTGCTTCTTGGATTCTTTGTGATTCTCCACATGTGTTTCACTATCCATTGCACTCACCAGACACCAGACCAAAGCAGCCACCCAATCTTGGACTGTGAACTTCCAAAACCATAAATCAAAATAAATCCTTTTCCTTCATAAGTAGCTTCTCTCAGATGTTTATTATACAGGGGGAAATTTATTTTTTTATTTATTTATTTTTTTTAAGCAGCACACACTTTGTGTGTGTGTGTGTGTGTGTTTGTTTACAGCTAGAGTTAGTGAGAGAGAGAGACAGAGAGAAAAGGTCTTCCTTTTGTTGGTTTACCCCTCAAATGGCTGCCACGGCTGGAGCTAAACTGATCCGAAGCCAGGAGCCAGGTGCTTCTTCCCAGTCTTCCACGCAGGTACAGGCGCCCAAGCACTTGGGCCTTCCTCCACTGCCTTCCCAGGCCAAAGCAGAGAATTGGACTGGAAGAGGAGCAACTGGGACTAGAACCCAGTGCCCATATGGGATGCTGGCGCTGCAGGCGGAGGACTAACCAAGTGAGCCATGGCGCCGGGTCCCAGAAAACTTATTGATAGAACCACAAAAAAAGAGAATATCTAATTAAGATTATCTAGTCAAAATATATGGCAGTCTGAATATAAAACAGAAAATACATCTTCTTTTCAAATGTCCACAGAACATTTAAAATTATAAGCATGTATTAGGTAGCTAAAAAAATCTGTAAATCACAAAAGTATTAGTTAGTAACAAAACGAGAAAATAATCCTCACCTCCCAAGAAATTTTAAGTCTCACAGATTTCTTGAGTCAAAGAGTAAATTAAACATAAAACTGTAATACATTCAGAAGTAACAAATATATGATATCAGGACTTAAAAAGTACAGCTAAAGCAGCTTTAAGAAGAAATCAGAAAGGCTTTTATTTATGTAAATTAACAAGAAAGAATAAAAATGAATTAAGCACCTAGTAGCTCAAAGAATTAGGACTGGTAAATTCAAGAACTGATTCTTGAAGCCAGTGTTAAGCTGCCACCTACAATGCAGGCATCCCATATGGGCACCAATTCCAGCTGGCTCCATTTCCTATCTAGTTCTCTGTTAATGCACCTGGGAAAGAAGATGGTCCAAATGCTTGGGTCCTTGCACCCACGTGGGAAACCCAGATGGAGCTCCTGACTTCGGCCTGGCCCAGCCCAGGCCATTTGGAAAGTGAACCAGCAGATGAAAGATGAATCTCTCTCTCTCTCCTCTATCTCTCTCTCTAACTCCGCCTTTTAAATAAATAAATAAATCTTTTAAAAAAACTTAACTCAGGAAGAGGTTGTAATCTGATGAATTATCATATATAAGCGATAGAGAAGGTTTTCAAAGAGTTACTCAAAACAAGGACATTAGACGAGTAAGTTTCTGGTATACCAGTGAGTATTCTACTAAATCTTTAAGGAAAAATATTTAAGCTGGTACAGAGAGAAATTCTGGGAAGATAGCTGTTTGGAGATTGGAGATTTTAATATCCAATATCCCCTATAAAAACAGAATAACTAAATGGTGAAAACAGTTTCGAGTAACTAAATGGAAAACAGTCATCAACAACAAGGTATTCCAATGAACCCCAACATTCAACCACAATAACCTGTATGGAATCAGTATGATCGGTACTGATGTAGAATGAGCCAAAAGGGAGCAATGGACCTCAGAACAAAAGAAGCTGAAAACAGCCAATAGGTTTCTCACTGAACACCCAGGGGCCAACTTGAGAAGTGCAGCTAAAGTTTTGAGAGACTCTGGGCATCCCAGGAGTGAGTACAAGGTGCATGTACACAGTAAGGGGAAAAGGGTACATAGTCTAGCCTCTCTCTGCCTGTCAAAAAAAAAAAAAAAAAAAAAAACCCACAACATAGTCTAGCCTCTGAGAAGTTAGAAAATTGACCACCCTGGTTCTCTCTTGTTGGATAAGAGTCAGCACTGATAAGAAATCTCTAGAAGTGGAATTAATATTGGGCAAAACAAAAGATGTGGAAGAGAAAGAGAGTGCAGACAAAATGAGGGAAGGAGAACAGAACAAGAAATTTCAGAAAGCACTTAGCTGGGGCCACCACTGGAGTACAGTAGGTAAATGGATGCTTGCAGATGCTGGCTGGAAGCCCATTACCTCCTCTTCAGTTCCAGCTCTCTGCTAATGCACCTAGGAAGGCAAGAGTTGATGGCTCAAGTACTTGAGTTCCTGCCATCCAAGTGGGAGACCTCAATGGAGGTCCTGGCTCCTGCTCCAGTGCAGCCATTTGGGAAGTAATCCAGCAGATGAATATCTTTGTTCTGTGTCTCTTCTCCTCTGTCACTCTGCCTTTTCATATATACTTTTAAATATTATATAATTATACTAAGTTATGTATATAATATAATGTTATAATATAATATACAATATACAATATTATATATTATATATAATAAAATACATAATAAAATATATAATGTATAATAATATATAATATAATGTTGTAATATAATATATAATATATTATATCGTATATTATATTATATAATTATATATAATTATACATTATAATATAATTATATATAATACATATAATTATATAATGTATTATAATTAAATTATAAATTATATTATATTATGTAATATATTACATAATCATACAATATCTATTATATCACATTATATAATATTACATTATATAGTATTAATATATTCTATATAATAATATATAATATTGTATAATATATTAATATTACATTATATAATTACATATATTATATATACTTTTACAATATATATTTTATTGAATATATTACATAGATATTTATATATTTATATATAACATATATATTTCTATTTTAAAAGTGGCTACATGCTTTTTTTTTTAAAGATTTAATCTACTTATTTGAAAGGCATAGGGACAGAGAGAAAGAGATCTTCTACCTGTAGCTTCACTTTCCAAACTAATTCTACATACAAATGAGCAACCGGCTGTAGTGGCCATTTGGAGGGTGAACCAATGGAAGGCGGACCTTTCTCTCTCTCTCTCTCTCTTTCTCACTGTCTAACTCTGCCTGTCAAAAAAAAAAAAAAAGTTATTGTAAGAAAAACAAGAACATCTCTTTAACAGTGAGTGTGCCTAAAGACATGATCCCAAAATGGATGAAAATCATCACCTACTATTATTTCAAAATGAACCAAAGACATTAATGAAAATGCTTTAAGACATGAAAGAACACAAGTCAGAAGTAGAAAAACTCAGAGGTAAGGTCAGAAAATAATTAGATATAAAAGGAAAAGCTAATTTCTAAAATTAAAACAAAATTAAAAGAAATATAGGTATAGGCCGGCGCCGCGGCTCACTAGGCTAATCCTCCGCCTTGCGGTGCCGGCACATCGGGTTCTAGTCCCGGTCGGGGCACCGGATTCTGTGCCGGTTGCCCCTCTTCCAGGCCAGCTCTCTGCTGTGGCCAGGGAGTGCAGTGGAGGATGGCCCAGGTGCTTGGACCCTGCACCCCATGGGAGACCAGGAAAAGCACCTGGCTCCTGGCTCCTGCCATCGGATCAGCGCGGTGCGCCGGCCGCAGCGCGCCAGCTGCGGCGGCCATTGGAGGGTGAACCAACGGCAAAAAAGGAAGACCTTTCTGTCTGTCTCTCTCTCTCACTGCCCACTCTGCCTGTCAAAAAAAAAAAAAAAAAAAGAAAAAAAAAAGAAATATAGGTATAGTAAATAACAAAGCAAATAATTCTTTAAGAGAAAGAGAAAGTGAAAAGGACTTTAAGAAAAAGAGAAAATGAAAAGGAAAGAATTTTAAAATAAAGAAGAAATGAAGAGATAAAAAGAGATTCAGGAAAAAGTGACAAATACTGAAGATACACACAGAAGAGCAGTAGCATCCTGCTGGAGGAAAAGCAAGGCAACAGGTTAACACTAAGTTAAAAAATTAGAATCTACGAATTGAAAAAGCACTGTACATAAAGGAGATTATCAACCTAAAATGGCCAATTCTCAGATACAGCCTGGAAAAACACTAGAATTTCAAAGAAAAGAGAAAATCCTTCCAGCATCCAGGCAAAATCAGGAAATAAATGATAAGGAAAAAATAATTAAGCAATTATTAGCTTTTTAATAGCAATATTTTACGCCAGAAGAAAATGAAGAAACATACTAAAAATATTCAGATTAAGAAAATATAGGTCAAGGATTTTCTATCTGGTAAAACTGACTTTCAAGTGTAGAGGGAAGGGGGCCATTGTTGCGGTGTATCTGCTAACAGCTGCCACCTTTAGTACAAGAATCCCATATGGGCGCCAGTTAGAGTCCCAGCTGCTCCACTTCCAATCTAGATCTCTGTTATGGCCTGGGAAAGCAACGGAGGATGTCCCACGTCCTTGGGCCCCTGCACCTGTGTGGGAGACCCAGAAGAAGCTCCAGGCTCTTGGTTTCAGATGGGTCCAGCTCCAGCCATTGCAGCCATTTGGGAAGTGAACCAGTGGATGGAAGACTGACTTACTTTCTCTCTCTCTCTCTCTCTCTCTCTGCCTCTGCCTCTGCCTCTCTGGAACTCTGCCTTTCAAATAAATAAATAAATCTTTAAAAAATGTATAGAGAGAATATGCAAGCTTATAAATGTATATACAAGGTCTTTTAATGAAAAAGATTTTTTTTCTTGTAATATTCAATTCCCTTTTCTGCCTAACAAAGGAAGACTCAAAATGCTTTTTTTTTTTTTTTTTTTGACAGGAAGAGTTAGACAGTAAGAGAGAGAGACAGAGAGAGAAAGGTCTTCTTTTTCCGTTGGTTCAGCCCCCAAAAGGCCTCTATGGCCAGCGCTGCACCAATCTGAAGCCAGGAGCCAGGTGCTTCCTCCTGGTCTCCCATGTGGGTGCAGGGCCCAAGCACTTGGGCCATCCTCCACTGCCCTCCCGGGCCACAGCAGAGAGCTGGACTGGAAGAGGAACAACAGGGACAGGATCCGGCGCCCCAACTGGGACTAGAACCCGGGGTGCCGGCGCCGCAGGCAGAGGATTAGCCGAATGAGCTGCGGCGCCAGCCTCAAAACGCTTTTTACAAAGCACAGATAGAGGCCAGCACTGTGGCGTGGTGGGCTAGGCCGCCGCCTGTGGTGCAAACCAGTGGATGGAAGACTTCTCTCTCTCTGCCTCTGCCTCTTGTAACTCTGCCTTTCAAATAAATAAATATTTTTTAAAATAAAAAGCATAGATCATGGAGCTGACACTGTAGCACAGTAAGTTAAGCATCTGCCTGCAGCACCAGCATCCCATATGGACATTGGTCCAAGTCCTGGCTGCTCCTCTTCTGATCTAGCTCCCTGCTGTGGCCTGGGAAAGCAGTAGAAGATGGCCCAAGTACTTGGGCCCCTGCACCTGCATGAAAGACCTGGAAGAAGCTCCTGGCTCCTGGCTTTGGATCTGCTAACCTCTGGCCATTGCAGCCATTTGGGGAATCAACTAGTGGATGAAGACCTCATTCTCTGTCACTTTCTCTCTCTGTCTCTAACTCTGCCTCTTCAGTAAATAAATAAATCTTAAAAAAAAAAAAAGATCAAAATGCTTTGAAATAATACATAAACTATTAAAGAACAAATTAAAGGGCAGGTATTTGGCCTAGCAGTGGATGCCCACATCCCATATTGGAGTGCCTGGGTTTGAGTCTCAGATCTGCTCCTGATTCCAGTTTCCTGCTAATATCCATCCTGGGAGGCCATTGAGACTCTGCACAAGGGAGACCTGGGCTGAGTTCCTGGCTTCTGGCTTCAACTTGGTGCAACCCAGGCTTTTGGGTAGTAAATCAGTGGATAGGAATTTGCTCTATCTGCTTTTCAAAGAAAATAAATTCTAAAAATTAAATAAAAAAAATATTAAAACAGCATCAATCTATTTAAAGAAAAAGGCAAACAAATTCATATTTACTACTCTGTTTTGCTTAACAAGTAATGAATTTACCATTTTGGTACTAGAATAACCTACACAAAAGTAGAAAACAATTTAACAGTTTAGAAAAAGACTGATATTTAGGATCTACTTGTAACCCTAAGGTCATTTTCAGTATAAATATAGTTTTGTTCAAGATAAACATTTTAGCTTCCATTCTATCAACTGAATTTAGGGGGTTTTCAAGGTCTGTTCTCTGTTGTGACAGTCTTAGCATGCCACTGACCTGTAAGGTGGTGTGTACCCATGGTAGCTGAGCTCCTGGACCGTTAAGAGTTACCCTGTCTATGTCCACACTGACTGTCTCTCTCCTCCCTGTCATCTCTTAGTCTGCCTGGTTCTGCATGCCTGCCTCTCTGACCCTCCTTACACTGTACAATCTGTATAGGAATGGGAAATCAGATAACTGACTTTCTTAGAATCCTGTGAAAAATGTTACTGAGTACAAAATGTTACTGAGACGCCTGACAGCTCAGAGTCTTCCCTCCTTCCTCCCAAAAGGAAAGTTAAAGTTGCTCTACGTTTGTCTACATTTGTCAGCAATTAAGACTAAATTACATATTGTAGGAACCAGGAGTACATGTTTACAAACACTGAATCTCAAAAGGCAAAACTATTCTAAGGGGAGTAACTACAATGAAAGCACTTGACATTTTCCTTAAACTAAAATAACTTTTAATACCTACTTAAATCATATACGATATGTTACTATTTGTTATGAATTTATCCAATTTGCTTCTTACCAAGAGTATCTTTTATAAGGATTTCAAGCTTCTGTCCCATGTTGGGTCCTCTCTCCTCTCTTGGATTCTGTACCCGGTTTACAATCTCTTGTTTGATGGAGTTTATTACAAACAATAAATTATCTGTAGAACAGAAAAAAAAAAAAAAAACAATTTGGACCAGGTCACTAACAAGGAAGAGCTTGCTTTTAATTATGTAGTAATAAATATTAATTAAAAACAGAGAATACAATATACTCTGGTTTCTCTTCAGATCATGTAAATCTTTCACCTTTTAAAAATTAAAAATATATAAGAAAACATTAAGTAATGATGGTTATAAGTCTTCCTAGCGAAAGAGACTAACATCAAATAATGTGTCGCTTTTGGTAACACATGTAGATACACATCAATGTCTACTGGCCTGTAAGCAATTTGACTTACTTGTTTTCATAGCTGTAAGACCTATGAAAATGCCTGGCACATCAAATCACAGTAAATGTTTATTAAATAAATCAAACCAAGTTCTTCAAAGAGAAAGGCTTTACAAACAAGTTTCACCACTTTAAAAAGCTTAAAAAAAGCAAAGTAAAACAAAAGGAAAGAGAAGGAAGGAAATAATAAACAGCAGAAATCAACAAAGCAGAAAACACACAAATACACACAATAAAGAAAATTAACAAGGCCAAAAGCTGGTTCTTTGAAAAGATCAACAGAATTCACAACCTACCCTCTATCCCCTTAAGGAAAATCGATCACAAAAAAGAAAAAGAAAACACCAATCACCTACATCCAGAATGAAAAAAAAGGTTATTACTTCAGAATCTATAAATATGAAACTGATAAGAAGAAAATACAATGAATTTGAAGGAAATGGACAAATTTTTTTGAAAATGCATCTTAACAAAATCAACAAGAAAGGCCGGCGCCGCGGCTCACTAGGCTAATCCTCCGCCTAGCGGCGCCGGCACACCGGGTTCTAGTCCCGGTCGGGGCGCCGGATTCTGTCCCGGTTGCCCCTCTTCCAGGCCAGCCCTCTGCTGTGGCCCGGGAGTGCAGTGGAGGATGGCCCAGGTGCTTGGGCCCTGCACCCCATGGGAGACCAGGAAAAGCACCTGGCTCCTGGCTCCTGCCATCGGATCAGCGCGGTGCGCCGGCCGCAGCGCGCCGGCCGCGGCGGCCATTGGAGGGTGAACCAACGGCAAAGGAAGACCTTTCTCTCTGTCTCTCTCTCACTGTCCACTCTGCCTGTCAAAAAATAAAAAAAATAAAAAAATAAAAAAAAAAAAAAATAAATAAAATCAACAAGAAGAAGAAATGGAAAATTGAATAGTCTATTTCTAGTACAGGAATTAAAAACCAAAAACTCTTCCCAAAAGAAAATCCAGAGAGTTTTTATGGTGAATTATATCAAAAATTCAATGAAGAAATAAAATGGATCTCATCAAACTTTCTCAAAAGAAAGAGGGAAGGAGGGAGGGGGATGGGGAGAGGGGAGGAGAGAAAAAGAGAAGAGATTTCCTGGCCTAATTCAATCTGTGAGGCCGTGCATAAAGAAACCATAGAGCAGTAATCTCTCTCTCTCTCTCTTTCTTTTTGACAGGCAGAGTGGACAGTGAGAGAGAGAGAGAGAGACAGAGAGAAAGGTCTTCCTTTGCTGTTGGTTCACCCTCCAATGGCCGCCGTGGCCGGCGCACTGTGGCCGGTGCACCGTGCCTATCCGAAGGCAGGAGCCAGGTGCTTCTCCTGGTTTCCCATGGGGTGCAGGGCCCAAGCACTTGGGCCATCCTCCACTGCACTCCCGGGCCACAGCAGAGAGCTGGCCTGGAAGAGGGACAACTGGGACAGAATCCGGCGCCCTGACCGGGACTAGAACCCAGTGTGCCGGCGCCGCAAGGCAGAGGATTAGCCTATTGAGCCGTGGCGCCGGCCTAAGCAGTAATCTCTCGATTATAGATTTGCTCTTCCTCAACTAGTAATACTGAAAATACTGAAAAAAGGGCAATCTAGACAGAGGTTAAACAGAGAAAATAAGAAATAATGGGGAAGGAAACAGGTTAAAACTATATGCAGGGCCGGCCGGCACCGCGGCTCACTAGGCTAATCCTCCGCCTAGCGGCGCCGGCACACCGGGTTCTAGTCCCGGTCGGGGCACCGGATTCTGTCCCGGTTGCCCCTCTTCCAGGCCAGCCCTCCGCTGTGGCCAGGGAGTGCAGTGGAGGATGGCCCAGGTGCTTGGGCCCTGCACCCCATGGGAGACCAGGAAAAGCACCTGGCTCCTGGCTCCTGCCATCGGATCAGCGTGGTGCGCCGGCCGCAGCGCGCCGGCCGCGGTGGCCATTGGAGGGTGAACCAACGGCAAAGGAAGATCTTTCTCTCTGTCTCTCTCTCTCACTGCCCACTCTGCCTGTCAAAAAAAAAATTAAAAAAAAAAAAAACTATATGCAGGGCCAATATTAAAATAAACAAAGAAAGTACAACTAACCCATAGGACAATATGAAACAATGTATGCTTCTTCGTTTATTTATCTATTTGAAAGGCAGAGTTAAAAGAGAAGGAGAAAGAGAGAGAGAGAATCTTGTATTTGCTGATTCATTTTTCAAATGGTGACAAGGACCAGGGCTAAGCCAGGCTAAAGTTGGGAGTCAGGAGCTTCATCCAGGTCTCCCACCTGAGTGCAGCTGCCCAATCAGTTGGGCCATCCTCCACTGCCTTCCCAGGCACATTAGCAGAGAGCTGGATTCAAAGTGGAGCAGTTGGGATTTGAACAGGAATCAAAACGGATGCTGATGGGGGGGGGGGGTGTGGAAGCTATTGTAATCCATAAGCTGTACTTTGGAAATTTATGTTCATTAAATAAAATAAAAATAAAAATAAAAACAGGATGCTGGCACCACAGACTTTGTCTTAACCTGTTTCGCCACAGCATTGATCCCCTTATGCTTTTTCTCCATGGATAAATGAGACAGACCACTATTTGTTCAAATACAAGTAAGGACATTGGCAAGAATCTGGACTTAAACAATGAGTTTCTCCTATATTTAGCAAGTTAAAAAATTAGCTTTAAAAGAAAAAAGAAACACTATAAAATGAAAAATAAAACAGGAGAAGAGAACAATCCAACATGGGAAGCAGGATACACAGCAGACTCATAGAATGGCAGATGTCCTAGACAGCACTCTGGCCTCAGAATCAGCCCTTAAGGCATTCGGATCTGGCTAAAAAGCCCATGAGAGTACTTCAGGCATGGAAAGCCAAGACACTCTGGCACAAAAGAAAAAAAAATCTAAATGAAAGATCTCTGTGAGTGAGATCCCAGTGGAAAGAATGGGCCATCAAAGAAGGAGGTACCTTTCTCTGAAGAGAGGAGAGAACTTCCACTTTGACTATGGCCTTGTCTAAATAAGATTGGAGTTGGCAAACTCAAGAGGCTTCTATAGCCTTGGCAGCTCATGACAAGAGTCTCGGGTGATTACTGATGTCATAAATAAGAGTGTCAATTGTTAAATCAACAACAGGAGTCACTGTGCACTTACTCCCCATGTAGGATCTCTGTCCTTAATGTGTTGTACTGTGTGAATTAACAGTATAGCTAGTACTCAAACAGTACTTTATACTTTGTGTTTCTGTGTGGGTGCAAGCTGTTTAAATCTTTACTTAGTATATACTAAATTGATCTTCTGTATATAAAAATAATTGAAAATGAATCTTGATGAAGAATGGGATGGGAAAGGGAATGGGAGATGGGATGGTTGCGGGTGGGAGGGTGGTTATGGGGGGAAAAGGCTGCTATAACCCAAAAGTTGTACTTTGGAAATTTATATTTATTAAATAAAAGTTAAAAAACAAACAGAGCAGAATAGGTCTTCTCAAATCTTGGCAGTGGCCATCCAAGCACACTGTTGGAGAGGAGAGGGCAGAGGAGGCAAAGAAAGGGTATAGGGGAAGAGCTCTCACTCTGCCATGAAACTGTGGCTTTAGAAATAAAAGCATCTAGCTTTCAAAAATGTCATTCCTTGTATGAAATTATAGTAATTATAGATGTTCTTTTTAATGGCCTCACTTTTCAAGATATTAACTTGACAAGCCTCTATTCTTATAAAATACCTTAAAGATATTTTTCAAATGTCTTTGATTTTGAATCACAAATTTTAGAAACCCATGGGTTAACAGACAGATAATAGATAGTAATTGCTCCACAAAGCAGTAATAGAGTAACTCCTGGATACCTAGGAAAAACAAAGCATCACTCACAGAGCTCAATGTCAAAATGCTTCAACAGGGAGTGGGCATTTGGTTTAGCAGTTAAAATACCCACATCCCCTATCATCAAGTGCTTCCTACCAATGCAGACCCTGGGAGGCAGCAGGTGACAGTTCAAATAGTTGAGTCCCTGCCACTCACGAGGAGACCTTTGAGTTCCTGGTCCCAGCTGAGCCCTAGTGGTTGTGAGTATTTGAGAAGTGAACCAGCAGATGGGAGCTCTGCTTCAACAGCAAGAAAGAATATAAGAAAATGGATATTACTTCCATTCCAACAAACCAACTATTGTTTTACCTAATTTGTTTATCTTGATTAGAGTTTCTGAGTGGCCATTAAGAATAAAAACATCAGTTCATTTCACAAGTTGTAAACTTCACAGCTGGTAATCCTCTTTCTACCCTCACAAATGGAAATAAGATAATCAAGGTAAAGGATTAAGAAAGCTGCACAAAGTTTATTGAGTGCATACATCCCAGACCTCGTGCTAAACTTAAGAAAATCCCTAGAAACAAATCATAATTGGGACTGGCACTGTAGCATACCAGGTAAAGTTGCCACCTGCATCACCAGCATCCTAAACGGACACTGGTTGGAGTCTTGGCTGCTCCACTTCCTATCCAGCTCTCTGCTAATGTGCCTGGGAAAGCATCAGAGGATGGCCCAAGTGCTTGGGCCCCTGCACCCATGTGGGAGACCCAGAAGATGCTCCTTGGCTCCCCACTTTGGCCTGGCCCAGCCTGGTCATTGAGGCTACAGGAGGAATGAGTCAGTGGATGGAAGAGTACTCTCTGTAACTCTGCCTTTAAACTAGATACATAAATCTTTTTTAAAAAATTGATCATTTTGCATACTGTTCCACTTTCAGACACAATTTACCCAAGAGTCACACACTGAAGAAGACAGTTTTAGAGGCAAAGGAACATACCAACTGTCATGATACCAGGCTTAAACTGAGCAAGGGAGGTGGTGGTTTTTATCAAAAAAATTTCCTAATCCCCTAATGTGCTTGCTATGAAAGAGTTCCAGATACAAGAGAGAAAGATCTCCTCGGCCTGGAAGGATCTCCTCCTCTAAGCAGCCTACTCCTTCTTACACATGGATGCCTGAGAGATGATTTTCTAGAGGTACAATGATGTGAAAGACTGGGAAGCACTCTGGTTTATATCAAAACCAATGCTTTCCAAATATGCCAGATGATTACATAACAACAACCTAGGAAAGCTAAAAATACGGATTCCTGTGCTCCACTTGCAGATACCAATTCAGAAGATCTGAGGAGAAGCCTAAAAAATCTGTATTTTAAAAGTACTCAGGGAGCTGGCACTGTGGCACAGCAGGTAAAGCTGCTGCCTGCAGTACTGGCATCCCATATGGATGAAACCCAGCCGGTTTTATCTGGCTGCTCCACTTCTGATCCAGCTCTCTGCTATGGCCCAGGAAAGCAGTAGAAGATGGCCCAAGTTCTTGGGCCCCTGCACCCACGTGGGAGACACAGAAGAAGCTCCTGGCTCCTGGCTTTAATCAGCTCAGCTCCGGCTGTTGCAGCCAGTTAGGGAGTGAACCAGCAGATGGAAGACCTTTCTTTCTGCGTCTCCTTCTCTCTCTGTGTAACTGACTTTCAAAGAAATAAATCTTAAAAAAAAAAAAAAAAGTACTCAAGGAGCTGGCACTGTGGCGTAGTAAAGCTGTTGCCTGCAATCGTGGCATCCCATATGGGTGACAGTTCAAGTCCTCGCTGCTCCACTTCTAATTCAGCTCCCTGCTAATATGCCTGGGAAAGCACTGGGAGATGGCCCAAGTCCTTGGGTCCCTGCACTCATGTGGGAGAAGCCCCTGCCTCCTGGCTTCAGACTAAAAACTGGCCCAGCTCCAGCTGTTGTGGCCATTTGGGGGGTAAACCAGAGGATGGAAGATTTCTCTCTCTCTCTCCCCCTCTCTCACTTTCCCTCTCTGTGTGTGTGTGTGTGTGTGTGTGTGTGTGTCCTTTCTCTGTAAACTGTGCCTTTCAAATAAATCTTTAAAAAAAAAAGTGCTCAGACATTCCAACAGCAGTCAAATTTTGGGAAACAGAGATCTAAGCTATCCGCACAAAGGTTAAAAATTTCATTACTTAATACAAGGGAAATTATAGTCAACAAAATGGACTACAACTGTAAAATTGAAGTAACAAATTATGGTGGTAACAAGTGGATCAGTTCATTCATGTACAGATGAAATATGGCTTTGAGGAGCCACAGATACAGACATACATACTAAAAGGAAGAAAAGAATGAATAAAAATGGGGCCAGGCTGTGGTACAGCAGATCAATACTGGGACACCAGCATCCCATTATCAGAGTGCCACTTCCAATCCAACTCCCTGCCAGTGTGCCTGGGAAAACAACCGATGATGACCCAAGTACTTGAGCCCCTGCCACCCACGTGGGAGACTGGGATGGAGTTCCTGGCTCTTGGCTTTGGTTTGGCACAACCCTGGCTGATGCAACCATTTGGGGAGCAACCCAACAGATGGAAGACCTTTCTCTGTCTCTCCTTCTCTCCCTGTCACTCTACCTTTCAAATATGTAAAATAAGTCTTAAAAAAAAGAATGAATGAAAGTGAACATGTGGCTAACTGAACTGATGAATAAAAAGGAGAGTAGCCAAAAGCTGGGAAGAACACAAGAAAAATAAATAACAAAACCAAAGAAAAAAGAGTAGTCAGCGAAGTTAACAGGCGGTGAATAAAATTCTGAAAAGGGAGACCCAAGATGGCAGAATAGGGTATAGCCACACTAAATTAAGCTGCTCTGGGATATTAAAAGAACAGAGCAGGGACTATCTTTCCGGGGATCTGACTGACGTAAATTTTCAGCAAAGAAGTGGGGGGAAAAAAAAGCACAAAGACTGCATGGGACCAGAGGAGACAGAGACATGGCTGCATCCAGTTGTACAACACAGCCAGCTGCCAGCAGTGGCTGCCATCTTACCATGCCAAGGTAGGAAGAAATCGCTGTGTGCCCCGCCACTCATAGTTTTAGCTGAGAGGGAATTCCACACTCACCTACTGACTTATACTTTAGTCTGGCGAGATGACTGGGATCTGAGCAACAGCTGGGCTTGCAGCAGGGATGCCGCCTTGTTTCCTTCCCCTCCCCCACTCCTGCAGAGTATTATACTTGGCAGCGAAAAGTTAACACAGCACACCTCTGTTCTCCTATCAGTATCATAGTCAGAGTTAGGACAACATGTGGGGCAAAGGACAAATCCTTGGCATCCTGCAACTGTGGGATTTTTTGGGCATTAGCCCCAAAGCTATGCTTACCCACTCTATGTAAGCAAGGAGGATTCACCTTAGTATCTGGGGGTTAACACCAGAAACAGCCCCTAAAAAATCTGTTCCCACTCTGGGAGATCTGGATAATGACCCTGCTGTACCCTACAACACCAGTACTGTAACAAGCTGGTTTTTTTTTTTTTTTTTTTTTTGGTAAAGATTGATTTATTTGAAAGAGAGTTACATACAGAATCAGAGAGAGAAAGAGAGACAGAGGGAGATCTTCTACCTGCTGGCTCATTCCCGAAATGGCCTTAATGACCAGGGCTGGGCCAGGCCAAAGTCAGGAGCCAGGAGCTTCTTCTGGATCTCACATGTGGATGCAGGAGCCCAGGGACTTGGGCCATCTTCTGTGCCCTTCTCAAGCACATTAGCAGAGAGCTGGATCAGAAGTGGAGCAGCAGGGACTCGAACTGGTACCCATATGGGATGCCGGCACTGTAGGCCACAGCTTACTGTGTCACAGCCCTGGCCCCAAACAATTCGTTCTAAGTTTCTTGGTGCCACTGGAATCTACCCGGTGGAAACAGGGAGGAATCTACCTGCATTCCACCTCCCTGGACTCATGCCCTCCAGAATAAAAATCTCCTGTATACCTAGTAGTTGTCTTGTAGGACTGAAACAGGGTTGAGTTCTTATCCCCTAGTCCTAGAACTAGGGCTATTGGCATTATAAGCCATTGTACCACCTGGACTCACCTAGCAGAACCACCAGAGGATGGGTCCATGTGTATCACATAGTCCTAGAGCCATAGTAATTGGTGTCACAAGCCCCGGCATCACTCAGGCTTGCAGTAGGACAAGGGGGCAGCTACCATTGTCCCCCTCAACACCAAGAATAAGGCCCTGGCTATCACATTTGCCAGAAGACTGACACTGAACTCATCAGAATTATTCATCTTAAAGCCACACTTCTATACCTACAAACTGCAGCAGACTAGTCCATGGTATCATTTATAGACATGGCTAACATTAAGACAAAAGAGGGGCCGGCACTGTAACGTTGTGGGTAAAGCCACCATCTGCGGTGTCAGCATCCCATATGAGTGCTGGTTCAAGTCTTGGCTGCTCCACTTCCAACCCAGCTCTCTGCTATGACCCGTGAAAGCAGCGGAAGATGGCCCAAGTTCTTGGGCCCCTGCACCCCCATGGAAGACCTACAAGAAGCTCCTGGCTCCTGGCTTTGGATCGGCACAGTTCCAGCCATTGTGTCCAATTGGGGAATGAGCCAGAGGATGGAAGACCTCTGTCTCTCTCACTCTGCCTCTCTGTCTCTCTCTGTGTAAATCTGACTTTCAAATAAATAAATAAATCTTTAAAAAGAAATCATGCAAGAGCCTACAATCCTGGGTTAACCTAGAACCAAAGCCAAAGCAACAATCCAAACACACGATACAAAAAGAAAAATACAAACCTATATCCTTAATGAATACAGATACAAAGAGCCTCAACAAAATACTAGAAAATTGAATCCAAAACTACATCAAAAAGATGATACATCACCATCAAGTGGGATTTATCCCAGAAATGCAAGAGTGGTTCAACATTCACAAATCCATGTCATAAATCACATCAATAGAATGAAGAGCAAAAACGATATGGTCATCTAAAGATGCAGAGATAACATCTGAAAATATCTGATATCCCCTCATGATATAAAAGAAAACTCTCCACAAAACAGATATACAAGAATCATTCCTCAAACTTATAAAAGCTATATATGACAAAACAACAGTCAATATCACATTGAATGGGAAAATCTGAAAGCACTTCCCCTCAGATCTGGAACAAGACAAGGAGGTTCACTTTTGCCACTCCTATTCAATATAGTACTGGAAGATTTAGTGAGAGCAATTAGAGAGGAGAAAGAACTAAAGAAGGTCAAAATTGGAAAACAGGAAGTCAAAGTATCCATGTTTGCTGATGACACGATATTGAATGTAGAAAAACCTACATATTCCACTAAAAAGCTGTTAGAATTGATGAACCAATTCAGGAAAGTTGCAGATTATAAAATAAACATACGTACAAAAAACAGGTTTTTTGTATGCTAATCATGAACTCAGAGAAAGAGAAATCAAGAAAGAACTCCTATTCCCAACAGATACACAAAAAAATCAAATATTTTTAAAAAGTCATATATTTAGGAGTAAATTTAACCAAAGAAGTGAAAGATCTCTACAATGAAATTATCCAACACTGATGAAAAATCATCAAGGAAACAAACAAAAAAGATATTCCCTGCTCACTGATTAAAAGATTCAATAGCATTAAAATGTTTATACTACCCAAAAGAATCTATAGATTCAATGCAATTCCTATCAAAATACCAATGACATTCTTTACAGAACTAGAAAAAACAATCCTAAAATTCATATGCTATCACAAAAGACCCCAAATAGCCTAAGCAATCCTGAACAAAAAAAATCAAGCTGGAGGCATCACAATACCTGACTTCAAAGCACACTAAAAACCTATATAATTGCCGGCACCGCAGCTCAATAGGCTAATCCTCTGCCTTGTGGCGCCGGCACACTGAGTTCTAGTCCCAGTCGGGGCGCCGGATTCTTTCCTGGATGCCCCTCTTCCAGGCCAGCTCTCTGCTGTGGCCTGGGAAGGCAGTGGAGGATGGCCCAAGTGCTTGGGCCCTGCACCCCATGGGAGACCAGGAGAAGCACCTGGCTCCCGCCTTCGGATCAGCGCGGTGCGCCGGCTGCAGCGCGCCAGCCACTGCGGCCATTGGAGGGTGAACCAATGGCAAAGGAAGACCTTTCTCTCTGTCTCTCTCTAACTGTCCACTCTGCCTGTCCAAAAAAAAAAAAAAAAAAAAACCAACTATATAATTGAAACAGCATGGTACTGGCATAAAAACCAATACACAAATCAATGGAATAGACTACAAAGTCCAGTAATTAATCCACAAATAGCCAATTGATTTTTGATGAAAGTATTCAGATTTTACAGTGGAATGAGGATAATCTCTTCAACAAATGGTGCTGGCAAAATTGGATTTATATATGTAGAAGAATTAAATTAGATCCCTACTTCTCGGCCAGCGCCGCGGCTCACTAGGCTAATCCTCCGCCTAGCGACGCCGGGTTCTAGTCCCGGTTGGGGCGCCGGATTCTGTCCCGGTTGCCCCTCTTCCAGGCCAGCTCTCCGCTGTGGCCAGGGAGTGCAGTGGAGGATGGCCCAGGTGCTTGGGCCCTGCACCCCATGGGAGACCAGGAAAAGCACCTGGCTCCTGGCTCCTGCCATCGGATCAGTGCGGTGCGCCGGCCGCAGAGTGCCGGCCGCGGCAGCCATTGGAGGGTGAACCAACGGCAAAAGGAAGCCCTTTCTCTCTGTCTCTCTCTCTCTCACTGTCCACTCTGCCTGTCAAAAAATTTAAAAAAAAAAAAGATCCCTACTTCTCACTTTATACAAAAATGAACTCAAGATGGATCAAAGAACTAAATTTAATACCTGAGACTTACTGGAAGAAAACATACGGGAAACACCCCAAGACATTGTCATAGGGGATGACTTCTTGGACAAGACCCCCAAAGCACAGGCAACAGAAGCAAAACTAAACAAATGGGACTATATCAAACTCAGAAGTTTTGCACAGCCAAGAAAACAATCAACAGAGTGAAGATACATCCAACAGAATGGGGGAAAAAATCTGTAAATCATCTATCTGATAAAGGATTAATATCACAAATATATCAGCAACTTAAAAAGCTCAACAACAACAACAAAAAAACAACCAATCCAGCTAAGAAATGGGCAAAGCACTTCAACAGATAGTTCACAAAAGAACAAATACAAATGGCCAACATATATATGAAAAAATGTTCAACACCACCAGCCATCAGGGAAATGCAAATCAAAACCACAATGAGATATCACCTCACCCCTCTCAGAGTGGCTAAAATCTAAAACACAAGAGAGTTTCAAATGTTGGCAAGGATGTGGACAAAGGGGAACACTTATACACTCTTGGTGGGAATGTAAATTAGTGCAGCCACAGTGGAAAACAGTGTGATTTCTTTTAAAAACTAAAAATACACTTGCCATTTGATCCATCAATCCCACTACTGGGGATGCACACTCAAAAAAGTTGAACACATGTATCAAAGAGATACCTGTACACCATGTCCATAGCAGCACTGTTCATGATAGCCAAAATTTGGAATCAATCAAGATGTCCATTATCACATGAATGGATACAGAAAATGTGGTGTGTGTATGTGTACAACAGAATATTTTTTCAGCTGTAAAAAAGAATGAAATTCTACCATTTGCAGCAAAATGGATGCAACAAGGGGACATCATGTAGAGTGAAATAAGCCTGACCCAAAGACAAATACCACATGTTCACCCTTACATGTAGGAGCTAACATTAAAAAAAGGGAAGAAAGAAAAGAGGAATTCTGTAAATATCAGTGTTGCTGCAAATATAGTTTTGCAAAATTTTTTCTTGTAATTTTGTCAAACCAATGATTAAGAAGGTTATACTACTATAGTTTAAATGATCTTTGATTACTTTACAATTTACTCTATTTGGTTTCAAATGGTCATTTTTCCATTCAATATTGCTTAGAGCCATTTTTTATATTCCCATTAAACTACTATCTTTGTTTTTTACTTGTTAAACTTATTTGGCAAAATATTAAGACTTTTTACTTATATTACTTACAATACTTATATTACTTTGTAATATAAATATAAAATATATTATCTCAAAAACAAAAAAATTAATAAAGAGATTCAGAGGGAGAGTGGTAAGGAGAGAGGGAAAGGGAGGGAGGGAAGAAGAGAATAGAATACCATTATGTTCTTAGAATTGAATCTACAAATCACACTGAATCTATTAAAAAACTAATTAAAATTTTAAGAAAGTTTTAGAAAGCCAAAAAAGCCGAAATTCTGTAAAGTTTATGTTTACCATATTCTGTGTTGAGGCCCCATAATTTCACTTTATTAGCTTCATATTGGGCTTTTTTCTTTAACCGACAAGCTCTGTGAAAGGAAGGAATGATTAGTTCACTTTTCAAGTGACATTCAAAATATACTTCTTTTTGTTGCTGTCAGACATTTTCTACTAGCAAACAAAATAATCTCTGCCTACCGATATTTAGCAAGAAACTGAGTTGCCAAAAAAATACAATTCAATAATTTATCCAAATTTATATTTTTAATTTCAGTACACATTCAAAAGTCAAGCTATGACTAGTATACATGGGTTAGAGTAGTGAAAAAAAGGTAACAAACAAAAACTAATAATATCAAGTATTGTAGAGGATATGAAGTAAGCAGAATCCTCACAGGTTGTTGGTGAGAATGTAAAAAAGTACATATAGCTACTCTAGAAAACAGTTTGAAGGTTTCTCATAAAGCTAAAAATACACAACTGGGTTTTTATCCAAGAGAAATGAAAACTTATGTTCACACACACATCTGTAAGTGAATGTTCATGATGGTTTTATTCATAAATTGCCTAAAACTAGAAGCAAGCCAAATGCCCTTCAACTGGTGAATGGGCAACCTGTAGGATATCCTTGCAAAGGAATACTACTCAGTAATAAAAATAAATAATTCTTTGAAACAACAGATGAAATCCATTAAGTGAAAGCTAGACTCAAAAGGCTATAAACAGTCTATTTCATTTACATGACATTCTGGAAAAGGCAAAATGATAACGACAGAAACAATCATGATTGTGAGAGGCTAGGGTAGGAAAATGGGCTTGCTTTATCATTTGTTAAGGTGATGAGAAATCTTCCAAATTTTTACTGTAGTGGCAGCCATATGATTAGATGTTTGTCATAAAACATAAGAGTCATAAAAATGCACATCAGAAGGGATGAATTTTACCACTAGTAAGTTATACTTCAATAAATCTCACTTGCTAACAAAAGTAATCTTTTTCATTGTAAACAAACAAAAGTTTGCTAACAAAAGTAATCCTTTTCATATACTAGAATACACACTTGAATACATTCACTTCTCCACTCCTAAAAATTTCTTCTATAAAACATGTATATAATTCATTTTTATAGTATTATAAAAGAAAGATATGACCTTTGAAGGTCATCTTTTCTATAAAGTTATGTAGTGTCTAACCTCACCTCTTGGGCTTTATTCACATGAGTGAACATTATTAGCATTTACCTGGAAGCCAGCTTATTTTTTTCCTTCCTTGACCTTGGGCGGGCTGTTAAGGGAAGCTCACTGACTGGAGTCAGGTCACTAATCACCTTATTCAGCTTGCGCAGTTCATTGCCTATCTGGAGTAGTTTTTTAGGGTTTGGAGTCAGGTCTTCTACATCAGTTCTCCGTGACTTCTTTACTGCATATTTTCCTACCAACAGTTCAAAAGAAGTTTAAGTTAGGTCATTTTAATGAAATGCATTTTCCACAGCCACATTTTAAGTAACACTCCTCCTCACCCTGCAGCTGTAAGAAATGGTTCCAACCTTTTCCAACTGCTTAGCTACCTACCCCTGGGTTTCTAGCTTTAGCGGACAAATTCCCAACTATTTCCATGGTAGTACTAAATATCTCGAATCTCAGGATCAGAGGGCAAGTTTAACTGCACACAAAAATCAGGGATAGTGCACAACGTGTGGTAAGAAAGTTTGGAGATTTTACCCAAACCAATGTGTATTAGATCCTGGCACCGAAAATTTGTAAAACATACGTTAAGTTTTTGTGTTGGACTCAAAAATCCAACAAGTGGGGCCAGTGTTCCGACATATTGGGTAAAGCCACTGCCTGCAATGCCAGCATCCCAAATGGGCACCAGTTTGAGTTCCAGCTGCCTCACTTCTGATCCATCCAGTTCCCTGATAATGACCTGGGAAAAGCAGCAGCACATGGCCCTAGTCTCTGGGCCTCTGCTACCCACATGGGAGACCTGGAAGAAGCTTCCAGCTCCTGGCTTCTGCCTGGCCCAGTTCTGGATGTTACGGCCAGATGGGGAGTGAACCAGCAGATGGAGGATCTCTCTCTGTAACTCTGATTTTCAAATAAATAAATAAATCTTTAAAAGAAATCCAACAAATAAGGATCACCTTGTTTGAAAGCTTCTAAGAAGTGCTGAAAAATAACATTACAGAAAACTCAAGTGGTCTCAACCTAAGACTCCACAACAAAACGGATGGCTCTGCCCTCCAAACTTCTTCAGTATACCAAACAATTTCCATATTATATATCACATGCAACCTAGAATTATCTATTGGACTTATCTTTTCATTTCTGGTAGAAAACTGATATAAAGCAAAACCTTGATTATTATTCACTGAGAGTACAGTGCAGGCCCAGATGCCAACAGAAAGGAAAAAATGAGGCCTAAGTATACTTCAGATACAAGTCCTGTCCTTAAAAATGCTTAGCAATTCAAATCTGTAGCATGAGTGAATATTAAAAACTGTTTATGGAGAATCAAGCTTATTAGTACTTTCTCCTTTCTCATCTTTTTAGGTAAAGACAACATTTATGTACAAGAAAATCTACTTAATCACAGCATCCAGGTTCAAAATTCAAAATCTGATGCATCTGGGGCAGGTGTTTAATCAAGCAGTTGAGAAGCCTCTATCCTACACTGAAGTGCCTGGGTTCAATACCCATCTCCAACTCCTGACTCTAGCTTCTTGCTACTGCAGATCTTGGGAGGCAGCAGTGATGGTTCAAGTAGCTGAGTTCCTGCCACCCATGTGGAGACCTGGACTGTGACTCTTGGTTTTGACCCACCTCTCTCTCTCTCTCAAAAAAGTGACCTGCCTAGGATTATAAACCTCTTTCTTCCAATTCTGTCTCCTCATGTCTTTTCTTTCTACCCTTTGCTCCATAACTATTCTTTTTTTCACTTCCTCCCCTTTTCTTCCCACCACCATTTTAAATCCAATCTCCCCACATTTACATTTAGATCTGAGGATTGGACAAGAATGGAAAAGAGAGCTGCTAGAGCCCATTTGCCTTCTCCCCAGCTCTTCTGTTACAGTAACTGACAGGTCAGGAATAGCAACCTCCTTGCCATTTCCTGGATGAGTAAGTAGAGTAAGAAGGGACTAAAAGGGAAAAAGTGTTTACATGGTGCCTCCTCTCATGGTGCCTCCTCTCTTCTTAACTGATGGCTCTCAACACTGGTTAAAGCTATTTGTAAGTAAAGGGCAGTCATTTGCTAAGAACAGTTGAATAACTGGGCACATTAAGCACTATGGTGCAGTATCTCTATTTAAAGCAAAACTGAATTTTTTACTGCAATCCTCTCTTACCATGGTGTAAGCCATTCTTCTGATACATGTTACTTGGCAAGGTATCTCGGTTCCATTCAGATGGCCTCAGAATCCTCTCTTGCTGTGATGGTGTAAGTTGTTCACTATACTCCCAGAAGTACCTTCTTTTACCTCTCTTCCGAGAGGATATTGAAGTCATCTCTTTCAAGTCTTCTACAGAATCATTTTCAAAGCCTTAAAAAAAAAAAGATTCCCTAATTTTTTAAGCTCCATAAATTTCAATAAGCCAATCAGGACAAACAAAATGATCCTTTTGTGTGTAACTTGACACATTTTATCTGAAGACACCATTGGCATGTCAAGGATAATAAAAGGGCCTATAAAATAACTATGTATATCTATAACTCAAAAAATAGTGATTAATAAACATAGATAACGACACTGTCTCTTTTTGTGTATCTTCAAATAGTACTGAGAAAACAAATATAGGCACAAGAGTGTTAAAATACTCTTATATAATGATACTAGACACTATACTGTGATTTTTAAATACATTCCTTTGAATATTTGTGCATCTGAAACATTCTAGGTAGAAAACTGTGTGCATTTCCAGGTGTCCTAGTTTTGTGAGACGGAACTATTTTCTTCCTATTTCCCACCCAACTACTTTTAGAAAAGTACAAAAAATAACAGTTCTCACAAACATTATCAAGTAAAAGTTTATATACCTGTTCGAGCTAATATTTTACTGGAAGCAATTTGCATTTACTTTACTTTTTAAGATGGGGGTATCTTCCGTACTAAAGGGAAGTTTCCGAAAATATTTAATTCTGAGCTAGAACTGTTGGTCAGATCCAATTCAAAATGAACTACGAACCTAAAATACTCTCCGAGAAGGATCACCTTAGACATACTCTACAGCACTAATGCTAGGTACGTGGGAGAATGGGAATGGGCCATACACAGACACACAATTCCAACTCTAAGGCAGCCAGGAAGTATCAGGTAGCACTGAATTGACCAAGCAAATGACCATTTTTTTCTCCTTAAACATCTGAATTTTATAATTTTACCAAGTTTTTTTCAGAGTAAGAATCAATAAGGAATATATAGTCTACAATATAAATATATAATACAAATATGTATTCAGATATATCTATAAATATAAGTTAAATTATATCATAGAAAAGGCAAAACTATAGGAACATAGTGGCTGCCAGGGGTTGAAGATGGATTAATGAAATGAGGGAATTTTGAGATACATCAAACTATTCTGTATCTTGATTCTGGTGGTGGTTAAAAGACTACATTGAAATTCATAGAGTTCATGTGTTGGAAATTTAATCCCCAAATTCATATGAGGGTGCTACAAAAAGTTCATGGAAAAGATGTTAATTTTTATGCAAAACGTTTTAAAATCAATGCATATTTGTTCATAATATGCATTTTCCACAAACTTTCTGAAGTGCCTTAGATGTTGCTGGTACGGTATTTGGAGGGTCATTAGAAATAGATGAAGCAGTGAGGGCAGGCCTTCACGATGGCATTTGGTACTTTCTAAGAAAGGGAAGGGAGACTGAGCCAGCAGCTTGGTCTGTATCACCCTTTGCCATGTGATGATGCAGCCCTAAAGCTCCCACCAGATGCTGAGCAGAGCTGGTACCTCCAGGACTTTCCAGAACTATGAGCCAAATAACTTCTATTCTTTATAGAATACCCAGTCAGGTATTTCGTTACAGCAACAAAAAACAGACTAAGATATTTTGTGAAAACTAAACCTCAATAAGCTTAAAAAAAAAAAAAAAAGATTTGGAGAGAGTGATTTCTGAGCAACTGTTAGGACAAACTCTGTAGCACTGCTGGCATTAACAGTATGTAATTGTATTGTATATATGATACTTTAAAACAATATGCAGGGGGTTAGTGCTGTGGCGTAGTAGGTAAACCCAGCGCCTGTAGTGCTGGCATCCCATATGGGCACCAGTTTGAGTCCCAGCTGGTCCACTTATGATCCAGCTCTCTGCTATGGCCTGGGTAAGCGGTAGAAGATGGCCCAAGTGCTTGGGCCCCAGCAACCATGTAGGAGTCCTGGAAGAAGTTCCTGGCTCCTGGTTCCTGGCTCTGGATCAGTGCAGCTCAGGCCATTGACGCCAATTGGGCAGTGAACCAGCGGATGGAAGACCTCTCTCTCTCTCTCTCTCTCTCTCTCTGCCTCTCCTTTTCCCTCTGTGTAACTCTGATTTTCAAATAAAAAAATCAATTAAAAAAAAAACATATGGAAAGCAGTGTGACAGTGAGCTGTAAGTTCTAAAAATGATGCACAGAGGCTGAATCACAAATAATCTCTAGAAGGCTGTTTTTTAGAAACTGTGTTAGATATATAAAACAACAGCATTGGCCTATTGTGTTCATATTTCATTTTAAACTAAATGTTTTTATTTTGTTCCGGTTAACAATCCAGCTTTAGAAAAGGTGCAAGGGTTACAACATGTCACCAGAAATGGCCTTTTACAAAACACCCTTGTTCTATTAGGTTAAGCAAAATTACTGGCTCACAGATTGACTGGAAACACTTTAACCCCAAAAGATGCACCAACCAAAACAGTCATCTTCCTACCAATATAAAGAACTCATGTTCAACATTTAAGTCTACCCCAGCCCAAAACATGAAAGAGTATGTGGTTCATCCCCCTAGATACTCCAATAGACTCTTAGCAAGCAACTACATTTGCTTCTCCTCAGGTGGCCTGGGTTTCTGGCAAAACACTGTATCCCTCTTAGTGGCGGCCAGTGTTGTAGCACAGCAGGTTAAGCCATCAACTGTGACACTGGTATCCCATGTGGGCACCAGTTCGAGACCCAGTTGCTTCACTTCTGATCCAGCTCCTGGCTAATGTGCCTGGGAAAGCAACAGAAGATGGCCCAAGTACTTGGGCCTTTGCACATGTGGGAGACAGGGATGGAGTTCCAGGCTCCTGGATTCAGTCTTGGCCAGCCCAAGCCATTGTGGCCATTTGGGGAGTGAACCATTTATTGGAATATCTGTCTCTCCCTCTCTCTCTGTAACTCTGCCTTTTAAATAAACAAAACTTTTTTTAAAATTTCACTGGAAATTTCTAATAAATGGGTGAAAAAGAGGTTAGAAACCCTATTTACACTAAGTAACATTCCCATGAAAGGCTGACAAAATTTGGCAGAGCTGGGAGTGAGTCAGATCACAGGATGCAAGCATCTAGCTCCAAGTGTCTAACTAGCTAAACAGTCTGGATGGATTTACTTCTCATACTCACACAGTCCATGTCAACTCTGAAGAGTCATGAAACTTTTTATTTATTTTGTCCCACCCAAGTAGTTACTAGTCTTATTTACCTACATATGTTCAGTTTCTTTTCAAAAAACTATTTAAGAGCCAACAGTTTTCTAACATAACATTTTCCAATAGCATATACACTAAATTCACCATTACACACGTACAATGGACTTGTTGACTAAAACCATCCACCTTTCAATATGGAGACTAACCATGATCAAGTTAAATGCAGAAGAAGTCTCATTTCCAAATCATTAGGTCTACCATTTAGGGTCACTTAATATTTCTCAAAGTATGTTCTGAGCAACACTATTAAAATAAGATAGAGCTTTACTCCCAAGTGCATGCTGTGGTCAATGAAGTTTGAAAAAAAACCTCTCATTTAAGGGGCCGGCGCTGTGGCGCTGTAGGTTAATCCTCCGCCTGCAGCACTGGCATCCCATAAGGGCGGCAGTTCTAGTCCCAGCTACTCCTCTTCCTAATCCAGCTCTCTGCTGTGGCCTGGGAAAGCAGTAGAAGATTGCCCAAGTGCTTGGGGCCCTGCATCCACATGGGAGACCAGCAAGAAGCTCCTGGCTCCTGGCTTTGGATCAGTGCAGCTCCGGCTATTGTGGCGCTCTGGGGGAGTGAACCAATTGAAGGAAGACCTTTCTGTCTCTCCCTCTCACTGTCTGTAACTCTATCTGTTAAATAAATAAATAAAATCTTTAAAACAAACAAACAAAAAATCCTCTCATTCTGAATCCCTCATTTGCCAAATCACAGTGCCAAATCACATCAACTTATTAAAAGAATGTGGGAAATCATAGCAGTAAGTTAACTCCACTCAACATTAAGTCACATAAAGCAAGGATCAAGTCTGTTCTGTTCATCTCTACATAGCCAATACCTAATAGAAATAGGACACGATACAAAGCAGATACGCAAATTCTCTTTAACAAATCAATTATTTTATTTATTGAAACATTTCCCATGGAGCCTTTTCTCTTTTCTTTTTGCCTGAAAGATCACATATTGATCTAACTCATCCAAAGAAAATCAAAAAGGCTATCTTTACTGTCTAAAATTCAGATCAGTGCAGGGTACTGCCATTAAGCTAGTAAAGTCAACCATAAAAAATGTTTAGAGAGGGTGGCTTGGAGATGAAATCTTCAATCAGTGAAGTAAAAAATATGATGAGAGCATTTAAAAGCAGAATACATCAAATGGAAGAAGAATTTTCTATCTGGAGGACAAGAATTTTGAAATGACCCAATCAGACAAAAATAAAGAGAAAAGAATTAAAAAGAATGAAGAAAGTTGATGCTAAATATGGGATACCATTAGATGACCAAGCAAAAACTGGAAGAATTCACCACCACCAGGCCATCCTTACAAGAAATTCTGAAGGACATTCTGCATTAAAAGTAAACATCGTGAAACACATGTCTCCACCAAATTCACTAACAGAGCAGGTAGAATCATTATCCAATCAACAAAGGACAGGTCTTAGTTCTTATCTATCAAT